>NC_081186.1:92389388-92422773 GCF_029867415.1 Vicia villosa | reverse complement strand
GAACTATGGCATTACAGAAAGCCTCTCCCTCTTGTAGAAATTTCCTTACACATGCCGAGTCTAACTCTATTCGAGTTGTCAGCCATGTTTCTGAGAAAAATTAATCAGACTCAAAATTTTGATCTTGATCTTGACTATACGGAGGTGATGCTGAGGACTGTTATGTATCTCCCCCACAGAGGGAATTAAGCCGTGCTTCCGTTTCTGATGTATCTTAATTGGACTGTTCATGAGGACATCCTATGGACACCGTCGATGATCACAAGGAGATTATCCCATTCGACTCCATCTCTTTGTATTCTGGGTGGCTGGCATGTGGGAACGACACTATGGTCAGGTATTTGCCGGAGCGATGCATGCGGTAGTTTGGCTATGTTCAGAGTATACCCAGATATCCAACTCAGGCTGCTCTTGGTCATGACACCCTATCATGACACCAAATGCTCCTGGTCGTCCACTTAGGCCAATTCATGAGGAGATTTTAGAGAACCAACAGGTCCAAGATGACCATGCCATTGATGTCTTGCCGATTTGTCAATGAATACAGTTGATTAGTCAGGAGACTTTGGAGTTAGGGATTATTGAAAGGAGGTCCTGAGGAGGTGATCATCATGGAGAGGGTGGTTAGCGAGACTGGTTAGCGAGACAACGAGTGCGGTGGGATACAAGAGGCAGAGGAGGGGCCAGGGGTTGAGGATTAGACATGCGCAGTAGGCTATGTTTGTTTTTTTTCTTATTCAGAACAATTTATGTATTATTTTTTACTATTTTTTGAACTAATTTTTTCTACTTCATTTGTAATCTCTTATTGAGACTTTTGATTGGTAATGAATCAAAGAGCTTCTCTCTTTTCCATAGTAAATCAATTTAGATTAAAATAAATAAACAATTTTAATGTTTAATTATCTACTTTTATCTTATTGTTTTTAGTTTATAATTTGCATAGTTGGTAGATTTATATTGCTTCTGACTATTAATTGATTGTCACCGTTATTTGTCCATCGCATAATATTTTTTGTTGTGTTAGAATCTTTGAAGATTATTTCACAAAAAGTGGTGTCCACTACAGATCAAAATGTCTCAATTTATTTCACTACAAGTTTATACTCTTGTTGAGTTCGGTAACTAGATATCATCTAAGAATTTCAAGGATACCATTCTTTATGGTAAAGAAGACATTATCACTCTAGAGGAGGTTTAATCAGCTATTAGAACGAAGGAGTTACTCAAGATGAAAGAGTTAAAGGGTGATTATGTTCAAATTACAATTGCCTCCGCTGACGCTGGTTATGAGACCGTTGGTATTTTTGTGCTAACGAGTTTGGATACAGAGAATAATTGGGGTCAAGAAATCAATATTTTATTATCACATGTGTCCATGAAAGAAATAATTTGAGACTTTAGAAAAAATAAAAGGTGGATTCGTCCGACTATCGATAATAATAAGGCATGTAAAATTCATGGCATTGAGATGATTTGACTCAAGAATTATTTATTTTTTAAAAATTATTACATTGTTTATCCAGAATATTATATTGTTTACACAAAATATTAAAGTAAGAATTATAATAAAAATCAAATTCCCTAAGGATCTAGATAAAAATCAAATTCCCTAAAGATCTAGATTTTAGATCTTCAAATTATAAAATCTTGGGGAAGATCAAACGTTGGGTGCAAGATTATTCCATATGAATCTTGCATGATTTGTTTCTGATGAAAAGAAGGGTAAAATAATTAAATCACAATATTCAAATATATGATTTTCGGGTCACATTAAAATTTAAAAAAAACTTAAATCCAGATAATTTTCTGCTCTTGCAATCCATCATAGAGAATTTTTTCAAGCGTCTCTAGATTTCAAGCGCTTCATGTTTTATTTAGGTTAGAAATATTAATATTCATCATGCTTTTATAGCGGCTGTCGGTTAGGTTTCACGCGGATCACTAATGGAAGTGTCTTGTGCGTTGATACTCATGAAATAGTCGACAAAGATTTGTTTATTGACGGTGATCAATATTCTCAATTATCACATCAAAATTATTCCCTCGGTTTTTGACAAAACCTGAGGTAAAAGATGCATTTTTTTAACATTACATTGTTTACACTGAATATTAAATTACATTATTACAATAAATGCAACGTTATCATCGTAGCTGTTGTTCTTGGAGAACAACACGCTTCACTCTAATCCAGATCATGTTGGAAAAGAATGTGCATACCTTTTATGCGCATTCTTTTGAAGTTCAAAAGTTTGACTGCATGAAAATTTCAATAAGTTATTCAAAGGTTGATATCCCTTCTTTATTTAACTTGAAGCAAGAATAATTCTCGCCACTTGCAATCCATCATTGAGAACTTTTCCATGATTTTTTAAGTTCCAAAATTTCATTATCTTGAGCAAATATTATCAAGGCAAATGCTTTTCCAAAAAAGATATAAAGTGGTGGATGTAGATATTTTGTTGTGGATTGATGTCTTGGAAATATCTTGAGCGTTGTTCCTTTAAGAATGTAGGGTGGAGATTTGTTGTTGTAGATGTGTAACATATTCCCTCGGTTTTATTTTAAAACCGAGGAGAAACATATTTTATATTTTCAATAGAAAAATAAAATAAGTAAGCCCCTCGGTTTTAGAATAAAATCGAGGTGAATGGTATATATATTTTTTTAAATATTACATTGTTTACACAGAATATTAAAAAAACCCAGATTCTTTGTTTAACTTTTTAAAGGTTGGACAACTCTCTTCTTTGTTTAAGTTGAAGCAAGAATGATTTTCTCCACTTGCAATCTATTAACTGATTACTTTTCAAAGGTTGAGCTCGCTTCTTTAACTGGGGCTTATTCCAAAAATACAACAACAACATCAACACTATTATGTGAGATATATTGCAAGGGTAGAAAAAAATCTTTTGTTCAAGGATAGAAGAACATTGGATATTTTTCTGTTTTGCAATCCATCCCAAAGAATGATGCATACTAGTTTGGGGCGGAAACATATAAGTTAGGATTAGGGTAAAATATATTTAAAGAGTGCTTTTATAGTAAAATCTGATTATGTTATCCCTCAGTTTTTATGGAAATCGAAGGAATAGATCATTTAGTATTCACTTATAAACAAATAAAAGCCCAAACTGCAATAGCTAGGTTTCGAAGCGTGTCCTGATTTGTTTGTTCCCTCGATTTTATTAAAAAGCGACATAATATGTTATTTTTAATTTTATAAAAAAATAAAACATGGCGCGCCTTTACATAATACCTTGGTTTTTTTCTGGCTGAGGTGAAAGTTTCGTCATAAAAAACGTTATTTGTAGTATTGCTAAAAGTTTGAGAAGTATGCTTCACAATATGGTGTGCATGTGAAGAATTCAGAAATAATATGCCTATATGTAGATATTTTATTGATCATAGCCAACAACATTGTTGAAATTGAAAATATCAAGAGCAAAATGATGAATAAATTTGTAATGTTTGAGCTTGAAAAACTGACTTACTTTCTATGGATGTAATTTGTTGAAGCAGAAAGAGAATTTATCATGCATCAAAGGAAGCATGTATTAGATGTGGTAAAGAGATTTAACATGGTTGAGGGAAACTCATCATTAGTCCCTACATTAGCCAATTTGAAACTTGAGAAGGATGAAAATAAAGAGCTAGTGGATCCAACCTTATTCAAGCTAATCATAGGATCTTTGATATATATATATATATATATATATATATATATATATATATATATATATATATATATATATATATATATATATATATATATATACACAGAGAGAGAGAGAGAGTTGGAGTTATTAGAGCATCTTTATTGCAGGTTTCTTATTGCAAAATTTGTTATAGTTTACGTAAGCAATAAACAATTTGCATTGGAGTAATAATGACATGGCATATAGTAAGTTAAAATTTAGTAACCGTTATCTATAGAACCAACGTTAATTATTGAATTTGAAACATATAATATTGTTATTATATTGTATAAAAAGTGGTCATGATAAAATAATGGTCATAAAAGATGATCATATTATTTACAACTTTAGGCCCACAAATAAAAAAATAGAAAATGTGGAATCAAGTTTTGATTCTTTATAAACAATCACCATTAAAGTAAAAACTACTCAAATCAACTATAAATTTTTTAAATCCTACAAATTACTTTGGGCCCACAAAAAGTACTTTAGTTTACCCATTTTAGTTGCTTCCACTAAAGATGCTCTTAGAAGGTTCTTAAGTGAGCTAAGAGCCTCACACTTGTTTGCGACCAAAATATCCTATATGGCGTGGTATTTTTTTACCAATTAAAGTCAACTTGGTATGATATATTTGGCTTCTTAGATGCAAAGTAATGTGAAAAAAAGCAATACAGGAAAAACAATTGAGACTACTTTTTTAAGTTCCACAGTTCTTCAATATCATGGTGCTTGAAAAAGCAACCAGTAATTGTATTATATATCGGTGAGTATGAGTATATATTACTAAGACTTTGTTTGGTAAAAATAACGGTTGACTAACAAGCTAGCGGATAACTTATAGTTTATTGTTGAAGGCTGATGACTGATAGCTTATAACCTATAGCTGATGATTGAGACCGAGACTTGATAATCTAATTGAAGTGTTTGGTAAAATTAATAGTTCAACTAACTTATAAATATAAAATGACATAAAAAAACATTTAGTACATAATTATTTCATTTTAGATTAAAATAAATTATAAAGGTTAAAAATGAGTTTTTGTTAAAATAATAAGGGTAAAAGTGGAAGAAAAAAAATGATAAGCTATAAGTTAAAACGATATTTGAAATAGCATCTAGAAAATAAACTATAAGTTAGTAAAATAAGTTATAAGCTCGTGACAAAATGACCGTCACCAAACAGGTTTAAATTTTCATATGAGCTTATAAGGTAAAAGTTATAAACTATAAATTCAAAAACTTGTCATACCAAACTGAGCCTAAATATAATTGAGTAGCAAGGAATTTGAATCTGAACTATACAAGGGTGACACAAATTATGTATTATGTTCAATATAAATAAAAGGGAAATGATAATTATATACACAATTATTATCACATAAAGGTTATGTCATATCAAATAACATTATCATCACTTGGCAACAATGTAGTGCTAGACAACGCTCTCTGTTTATAATATTAAATAAACAATCAGAATCACACACATAAAGACAAATACATGATAGATTAAATAAATAAATAAGATTCATCTATGATTCATTAGTATATTCTTATGATGCACTATCACTAATTAGAGAAACACAAAGTATCAAAATCTACTATGTATGTAAGAAGGTTTATAAAAAAAATACCCTTATATTAAAGTGACAATTACTTATTCACGAATGACGAAAATCTTAGTGACACTAGGATTCTGAATTTGTGTTTTCTTTGAGACTTATGTTAATTCACAAGTACCACTGTAGTTATAAGCGGAGAAATTAGTTATTACAAATGCTACTCATGTGAATTAAATAGAGACATTGACGTTCATACTTTACTCGTGATAAATCCGTTTCAACAATCAAATTGTGTGCTCTATTAGTAAGAATTTTTTTTTTATATATTATATCTCTTGCATTTATACCGACTTCTCTTCAACCAAAACTTATCGGTCAAGACTATATACTCGTTGCATACATTAGTGTAGTCTAAGTATGACTAAAAACATCTAAAGACATTACAAACCTATTATTACCACAAACTCTACGGCCTAAGGGGCAATAATTCTTCTAGAAAACAAAGCGTGGAGGGTACCTCCAAATAACTATTTAGTAAATTGAAGTTTCCTTCATTAATGATATTAACTAAACAACGGGAAAACACTGAGCGAAACACTGAGCACATGGAGGGAAACACTGAGCGAAACACTGAGAGGGGTTGTGAGCGTGGTGAGATCCTCTCTGAGGTTGCTGCGGGTGAGGGAGGAGCAAGGTGGTTGGAGGTGGGGGGACGGAGTTCTTCTAGGGCTAGGGTTCGGTGGGACCATTCTGGTGGTAGGAAGCGGAATCTCAATCGAAAGTCCTCGACGTTCTTTTTCAAGTCTTTTCCTGAGATGAAGAGAGCTAGGGATTTATATGATGTGTTCAAAGATTATGGAGATGTGGATGAGGTTATCATCCCAGGGAGGAGGGATAAGGCTGGAAAGAGGTTTGGTTTTGTCTGTTTCTTTGACTTCCTGGATGTGGAAAGGTTACCGGTGAAGTTGGATAACATCTTCATTGATAATGTGAAGTTGTTTGTCAATGTTCCTCGTTTTCAGAGAGGCCAGGGGTCGATGCAGGGGGCAAGAGGATGCGTAGGGGAGGATGAGGGGGGTTTCGGTAGGAGGAGCATGAAGGTTGTGCATTCAGAACGGAGAGTTAATCAACAGGTGGTACCAGGAAGATCCTTTGCTACGGTTACGCGGAATTTTCCCTCTCCGGTGGTTTATCCTCATAAGAACCTAGTGTTTAAGTATGATGATTCGGAGATGCTTCGCAGATTCAGGAAGGCGATGGTGGGGGAAGGTGGCAGAAGTGGGAATGACTTATAATATTCAAGACTTATTTGACATGGAGGGTTTCTTTGGGGTGAAAGTAACGACGCTTGGGGCAAACTTATGCCTTTTGGAGGACAGAGAGGACGGAGCGGTGGCAAAGTTATTGGAGAATGATAAACCATGGGTGGATAAATGGTTTGTGGAGATTTTTAAATGGAATCAAGAGGTCCACGATGGGGAGAGGGTGGTTTGGGTGAGATTTTTTGGGCTTCCTTGTCACTGCTGGTGTAACACGTTCTTTGAGTTCATATCCAAACCGGTGGGAAATTTTATTAAGCTTGATTCTGTTACGCATAATCAATCCCGATTTGATGTGGCTCGCTTTCTGATTCGTACGCGTTGCATATCTGGGATTGATGAATGTTTTAACGTGGATATCAATGGAACAGTGGTTAGGTTGAAGATGGTGGAAGATTCTCAAGGGCCTCTCAGAGTGGTAGACTCAGTTTTTGGTTTGTCAAATTCTGGTTCGGAGGAGGAATCCGTTGATGAGAGTGTTGTTGGTGGAGGATCGGATGCGGAAGGTCAGGGGGTTTTTCCGGCGACGCGTGGTGTAGAGGGTGGTGGTTTCGATGTTAACACTAATTTGGTCTCTGAACGTGTGGGAAACAAAAGGTGTGTTGATACTTCCTTTGTTGTGGAAGTTGACCAGGTGAAAAGGACAGATCCATTTGAAGCAGATAAAGGTGATGAAAAGTTTGCTGACAGGGGCGGCGACAAAGTTGGTGGGGTATCCAAAGATTGTGTGGTTTTGGTTCCCAAGGTTGTGGAAGAGGGGCCCACTTGGTTTACCCAGAAACCTATTCTTTCGGCACCTCTTTTACGAGAGGGATTTTGTTATAGTCAAGCAAGTGACGTGGACAACTTTCAAGTTGCAAACTCAGTGGATAGAAGTCTTTCAAACGATGCTTTAGTGGGCCTTGGTGTGGTTGGGTGTGAGGCCCATTTGAATGTTTCTGGGTCTCTTGAGGTAGGCCCGTGTTTTTCACCCCAACCTTGCAAGGAGCTGGAGACAGAGTCTCTTTCTTCGTTTATGTCTGTTTCGGATACAGGTGAGGGGCGCTTCGTGGTGCCTTCAACCTCACCGAAGGGCTCTCTTTTGCCTCAAGGAGCATCCTCCTCATCGTTTTGCGCTGAAACGGTGGAGTCCGAAGTGGATTCTCTAGCTGGGAAGGGATTCTCGCCAACGCCGGTGGCGGTCCGTAACTCTTTTCATCCTTTAAGAAAATCGTTTGGTGTTGGTTGCAAGACAGGGAGGGGTTCTAAGAAGGAGTTGGAAAATAAGAAGGAGCTCTTAGAAAGTACAAACCAGATCGAGTCAGTGGCGACGGGGAGTGAGACAGATTCAAGATTTGGGGAGGTTCCAGATTCTTATGTTATTCGAGGTAATGATAGATTTCTGGAGAAAGATAGAGAGGAGGTGACATCTAAATTATGGGAGAAAGCTTCTTTGTTTGGGGCGCATGGGGGAGCTTCTCATGCTGTTATGGTGGAGGAAATTAAAGCCATGGAGAAGAGGGACAGAGATTTGAAAGCGCAGAAGGTGGTGATTTCAACAGGTAACTTATGAATATTGTTTCGTTTAATGCACGTGGGTTGGGCAGCAACATCAAAAGAAAAGCTGTTTGCAATTTGATTCGAAATGAGAATTTTGAGTTCTGTCTTCTCCAAGAGACAAAGCTGGGTTTGATTTCTGATAGAATTATTTTTGAATTATGGAGAGGAACGGAGGTTGAGTGGTCTTATAAAGCTGCTGTTGGTAATTCGGGTAGTTTACTGATGTTATGGAAGAAAGGTTTTTTTTCGTCCCTTTACAGTTTTGAGGGGGAGGGCTATGTGGGGGTTTGTGGCTATTGGAAAGATACGATGATCTATATTATTAACATTTATTCTTCTTGTTTCATTGATAAGAAGAGGAAGTTGTGGTGTGAATTGGTGGAGTTGAAGGGGAAATTGCCGTCAGGTGTTTGGTTATTGGGGGGTGACTTTAATTCCATTCGGGTGGAGGCCGAGCGGAAGAGTAGGAGTGAGGTGTTTAATAGAAGGGAGATGGACGAATTCAATAGGTTCATTATGGATATGGAGTTGGTTGATTTGCCTACGATTGGTAAGAGATTCACTTGGTTTAGTTTGGATGGCATTGCTATGAGCCGGTTGGATAGATTCTTGATGTCGGATATTTTGGTGAAGGAGTGGAAGGTGGGTGGTCAAGTGGTAGGTGCGAGGGATTATTCTGATCATTGTCCGATATGGCTTAAATTATATTCCTTGAATCGGGGACCAAAACCTTTTAAATTCTTTTCTTGTTGGACAAAGCATGAGGACTTTTATTCTTTTGTTGAAAATATGTGGAAGGGTTTTGTTATTCATGGTAAGGCGTTGTTCGTTTTTAAAGAAAAGTTGAAATTATTGAGGGGGGCTCTTAGGAAGTGGAATGTGGAGGTCTTTGGTTTGGTGAATCTTGAAGTGGAAGACGCAATTAAGGAATTAAATGTGCTTGATGAGTTAGCTTCTGACGGTAATATGGTGGATTCGGGGGCTTTGGCTTTTAAAAGGACGGAAGCGACGCAAAAAATGTGGGAGGTGTCTAAGTATAAGGAAAGTATTCTTCGTCAAAAGGCTAGAGCGTTGTGGCTCGAGGAGGGGGATTCAAATTCCAAATTTTTCCATAAGGTTGTTAATCATAGAGTGAGAAGGAATGCGATTTTGGGGCTAAATACTTCAAATGGGTGAGTTGATAAAGTGGACTTGGTCAAGGAGGAAGTGAGGAGACACTTTGAAATTAGATTTAAGGAGACTTTATTTTCGAGGCCCCGGTTGGATGGAGTTGTGTTCGGTTCCCTATCGGCAGAGGAAGCTTCTTTATTAGAGTGTCCTTTTACGGAGGAAGAGGTTTGGGATGTGCTTGTTAATTGCGACGGGGATAAGAGTCCTGGTCCCGATGGTTTTACTATGGGTTTTTACAAAGTGGGATGGCCTTTTTTAAAAAAGGAGTTGTTGAATTTTATCAATGAGTTTCATTCCTTTGCAGTGGTTCCTAAAGCGGTAACGGCTTCCTTTTTGGCGTTAATCCCTAAGGTGGATAATCCTATTTCTTTGGATGAATACCGGCCAATTTGTCTAATTAGTAGTATGTATCGGATTTTGTCGAAGTTGTTGGCGTCGAGATTAAAGGGGGTAATTGGTAATCTTGTCTCTTCCTGTCAATCCGCTTTTATTCCTGGCCGTAACATGTTGGACGGGGTTCTTGTTCTGAATGAAACGTTGGATTATGCTAAGAGATTCAAAAAGAGGTGTATGATGGTGAAGGTGGACTTCGAGAAGGCTTATGATTGTGTGTCGTGGGATTTCCTTAGATACTTGCTTGTTAGGATTGGTTTCGGGGTTAAGTGGAGAAGTTGGATTGAAGCCCTTGTTTTTAATAGTTCTATGTCTATCCTTGTGAACGGGAGTCCTACGAGGGATTTTGCGGTATCTAGAGGTTTGAGGCAAGGTGATCCACTTTCACCTTTTCTCTTTTTGTTGGTTGCAGAAGGCTTATCGGGTATGGTTAAGGTGGCATCAGATTTGGGAGAGTTTGGAGGGTTCGCCGTGAATGACAATTCCAAATTGGAAATCCTCCAATTCGCGGATGACACCGTTCTTGTGGGTGAGGATTCTTGGTCTAACTTGTGGACTTTCAAATCTATTCTAAGGGGTTTTGAGCTTGCCTCCGGCTTAAGAGTCAATTTGACTAAGAGTATGCTTTTTGGTGTCAATCTTGATCCTAATTTTAGACAAGCCGCCTCTTCTTTCCTTAATTGTGTGATCGGCTCGTCGTCTTTTGTTTTTCTTGGAATTCCGATTGGTGTGAATCCGAGGAGATGTTCGGTGTGGAGGCCGATTGTGGAGAAGTTTCGAAGAAGATTATGTGGGTGGCTGTTAGGAGTAAATTAATGGTAAATTCATGTGTTAATATAAGTGATTTCTTCTCTAAACTAATGCAAATTATGATAGACCCATAGGTTTTTAGTAAGAATTGAACTGAAAAGGTTCAGTTCATGTGTAAAGCAAATCGAATCATTTGTGGGTGTTATTGTTGCAGGTTTAGAGCTGAATTGAAGTTTGAGAAGAACATGAGGAGGAAAGAGAGCTGGAAGTCTCAAAGGCAGAAGAAAAAGATGGAAATTGCAAAGGGCGCGCCGCGGAAGTCCTGTGAGGCGGCGCGAGAATATCTCTGTTTAAGGGCGCGCCGCGGGAGTTCTAGTCAGCGCCGCGCCAAAGTTTCTGTTTGTGAGCGCGCCGCGCCAGTCCGATGCCGCGCCGCGGCCTCGGCGTTAAAAGCCCAAAACTTCTATTTAAAAGCCCTAGCTTCCAAGTGGTTAGAGAACTTTGTGAAAAGCGAAATTAGGAGAGTAATCTGAAGGTGCAGCCACAATCATCAATAGAAGACCAATTCTGTATCAAGCGAAGACATTCCTTTGATGAAGATGAATTCTTCCATTAATCGTTGTGTGTTCTTCATATCCATGGAGAGCTAAATCCCTCTTGTTGAGTCTAAGGTAGTAGTTAACCTATGAATATACAATACCATTGATTAATTCCTGTGAACAATTATTTGAATTCATTATCAATAAGAAACCTTGTTTTTATTCTTAAATTATCGTTGAATCTTTGATCGAAAGAAAGGATTTAACTTTTGCCCTAGGTTACTATATTGATTCAATTGCAATTTGCAGAGATGGAATTGGAATTGGGTTTTCATAATTATCGTTCTTAATTACTATTATCGTTATTGATATTTGGAGAGATCGAATCTCATGCCGGTAAAAGTTATCTAATTTGATTTGCAGACATGAAATCTTGTTTGAGGATAAGTGAAGATAATGATTCAAAAGATTGTTCTATTGTGAATTAATTAATAATTGTATAGGATTAGGTTGATGAACCCTAAAGGCTCAACATTTTTCTTTAATTGTTAACACAAAGTCCTTTACTTGCTTTTATTTTATTATTTGCTTTTGATATTAGAAGTATAAAACAAACCAAACCCAATTTTCCTAACTCAAAATAAACAACTATAGAACGGCAGTGATATTAACCAATCCCTGTGGATACGATATATTACCGAAAATATTTACCCAAAAATACTTTCAACAGTGGCATCATAAGCATTTATCTATAGGTGGAAGAGTGGTGCTTTTGAATTCCGTTTTGACTAGCCTCCCGATTTTCTTTTTCTCCTTTTACAAGGCTCCCAAGGCTATTATAGATGAGATTATATCCATTCAACGCGGTTTTCTTTGGGGTGGTAGCGAGGAGAGGAAGAAGGCGTGTTGGATTAGTTGGGATAATGTATGTCGGGATAAAAAAGAGGGTGGTTTAGGGGTGAAGCATTGCGGTAGATTCAATTTGGCGCTTCTTGCCAAGTGGAAATGGAGGATCTTGAATGGTGGCAACTTTTTTTGGACTAACTTTCTTTTTTGCAGGTACGGTGATATAAAAAGAGCTATGCTTCGAACTCCATCCTTTCATTCTAGAAGCAAAGTCTCTCTTTGGTGGAAGGACCTTTGTGCTTTAGGGGTGGATACTTCTTCCTCTTGGACGAATTGGTTTTTTAATTCCATAGCTCTAAAGCTCGGTTCGGGGTCTTTTGTGGAGTTTTGGTTCGATGTTTGGATTGGCAACACTCCTTTGCGTGTTTTATTTCTGGATGTTTTTCAATTGGTAGATAACCCGCATTGTAAAGTGGCGGACATGGGTAGGTGGACCGGAGATTTGTGGCGGTGGAATTTCTTGTCTTAGAGGCGTCCTTTGAATCGGGTGGTTGATTCGCAATTGGAGAATCTTATAAATCTTCTTATGCCGGTTCAGCCCCGTAGGATGGAAGAAGATGGTTTCAAGTGGTGGCGTCAAGCATCCGGTTTCACAGTTAGTAATGCTTATGATTTTATTTCTTTGAATGAGTCTTTGCTTCTCCCGCCGGATTCGACTTTAAGGGTGGCCTTTGATTGTCTTTGGAAGACTAAAGTGCCATGTAGAATTTTAATTTTTGGTTGGAGATTGATTTGGGATAGGCTTCCTACAAAAGTTGAGTTAGCAAAACGTGGGATTTTGGTTAATGCAAATGATTTGATGTGCCCGCTTTGCTTACATTTTGAGGAAGATGTAAATCATATTTTCTTTGGGTGCTCTTTTTCAAATTTTTGGTGGAATAAATTGCTTCTTTGGTTAAATTTGCATGATGATTCTTTGGCCGATTCGCTTTTAGCCCGTTTGTGTTGGTTGAATCATCACTTTGAAGAAGAGTATGGTGTAGATTTTAGATGGTTCTTCGGACTACTTTTTTGTTGGATTATTTGGAAATGTAGGAATGATGTTATCTTTAATGGCTTAGTTTTAGACTCTTTTGATGGTTTATTTTTATTGAAATCTTTATCTTGGGATTGAATGGGAGTTTATCTTAGGAACTTTTGTAATGGCTCGAGGGAGGATTGGTTCCGAGACCCGAGAGCTTTCTTTGTGTAAAGTGGTGGGTTAGGTCGGTAACTCTTTTCTATGTTTTATATTTTGTTTTGTTGGGTTAAGCACCCCTAGTACTTTTTAATCCATTTTCGCTTATTAAAAAAAAAAAAAACTAAACAACGGCTTTCACCAACTAACGACTAAGAATGGTAATAGACAATAGATAGGGCTAGAGACATCCTTGATAAGGTAAAACTGATGATCACATCAAAGGTCATTTGACTATAGTTTGGAAGTGGTTTATCAAAGCAAGATGAGACATTGGAGTATGACAGTAGCGTTGACACATGAAATTGGAAATTTGGCTGTTCCTTTCGTTCTTTGATAAATTAAAGGCCTCGAAAATGAAAATTCCCACTTTTCTTTTATAAGTTAAAACTCTGGAAAAATGAAAAAATACAACAAATAAGAAAATATAATCTTGATATTTTTTCCACTTATTTTTATAAAGATCTATTTTAACAAGTATTAATTAAAAAAAATAATTAAATGCACATTACGGCGTATGTTGTTAAGAGTGTATTTTAACAAACTCCTATGAATTTGTTAAAATACACTTAATTATTTTTATAAAGGTGTATTTTAGCAATTTTTAACTAAATAAATGATTAAATACACCTTAAAAAACATGTTGCAAAAATAAACCTTCATAAAAACACGAGTTAGCAAACATTAAAAATAAAATACAAAGGATATCAAATACCATAATTATTTTTTTCTTTTGAGTTGTTATTATGTAATCAAATATTTTTCTTCTCTTTCACCTATGGTAGAATGATTGTGGCAATTACATTTATCTTTCTTATCTATATATGTTCTATATATGGGGACGTGTATATATATATATATATATATATATATATATATATATATATATATATATATATATATATATATATATATATATATATATATATATATATATATATATATATATATATATATATATATATATTTATTAGTTAAGTTAAACTATTGTAAATTTTGGTTCAAAGTTTTAACTTTTTTTATGATAATGTTCATTTATATCTTTTAAAATATTAACTAACGTAAGAAAAGTAGATTAATAGATTTTTAAAAAATGCATATTATAATTATTTTGTACTTTCTATCTTAGTTTTCAATTGTTTGATGTATTTTGTTGTTTCTATCTTAGTTTTCAATTGTTTGATGTATTTTGTTGTTTCTATCTTAGTTTTCAATTGTTTGATGTATTTTGTTGTTTCTATCTTAGTTTTCAATTGTTTGATGTATCTTAAAAATTTCACTATTAAATATATATAAGGTAAGTATTTATCAATGATCGATTTTAAATACAATATATTGATTTGATTTAAATATATACGAGAATAATGTTTTGTTATTGATCAATTAAAAGAAGACCTTTCACAGGTTTATTTGTCAAAAGTGAAATACATATTTCATAAATTTTACATAAAGATATTTTGACATAAAAAGATGCTTGAAATAATTAAAATTTCTAATTTTATTTTACATAAACTTTTACATAAATTTTATTTTATATATAATTTCCAATTTTTTAATTTCACAGATATGCAATAATTAAAATACAAATATTTCTTGAATATGTTTTGGACAATTTAAATAAATTATTATACAAAATTAAATTATTTTTTTACTAATATATTAGTTTAAAAAAATGCTCTTTCACAAATCAATTATTTAAAAAAATCATTAGTATATCTTGAATATCTCTTGAATATGTAATTTGAAGGAGATTTATATTCTAACTGGACTATTTTTATACTTGTTATGTACACTTATATCTTTAACCATTATCACTATAAATAGATACTGAATTCATACTTGACTACAATTAACCTTTTAGAAGACCAAGGATGAAGTTCAAGCTTTTTATCTTCATGTTCTTTCTATGTGCAATAGTTCTCATTTCTGTTATGGCAATAAGGCCATTCAAATGTGAGAACAACATATATTGTTAACTTTTAGGCATATTTATTTACTTTTTTATCTTTCTTAATTTTACTTATAAACATGCTTGTTTGATTTGTAGCTGAAGAATCCAAAGCAAACGTTTGGATAGATAGGAACAAAGGCTTGGGAAGAGCACATAGTGATGATATAGATTGGGTTGGTTCAGGAACATGGGGAGGTTGGGGAGGATCCAAAGAAGAAGGTGGAGAAAGAGAAAACAACGGTTCTGGTTGGGAAGGAGCAGAAAATGAAGCACCTGGATGGGGAGGAGGAGAAGAAAACGAAGGATCCAGTTGGGGAGGAGGAAATGAAGGACCTGAGGAAGATGGCAGAGGCTTTGAAAATGGAGACCGTTAGGAGTATCCATGAAAACTAGACATACGTATGCATTTGTGTTCTACTCTCTTTGCTCTTTATTATAAGAAAAAGTTTAATTTTAAATACATTGATGTTGAATGTTTTTAAAAACAAACTTTTTCATATAATAAGAAACATAGAATTTATTTTTTTTCAATAAGAAATGGAATTAAACGAAACAAAGGTTACACCCACCGGAAACTACCTCTTTATACAGTTTAGAGGTACACTACGCCAAATTTGGCTTTTAGCAGCACCCCTACGAAAGCGCTTTTAGGAAAAGCGCTGGCATAGGCTTCGCTAAAGACAAAATTAAAAAACACGCTAAAAAAGCGCTCTAATAGTGGGGGGGTATGAAAGCGCTTTTAAGAAGCGCTCTGGTAGGGGGGGGGGGGGGGTTATGAGAGCGCTTTTCAAAAGCGCTCTGGTAGGGGGGGGGGGGTACGAAAGCGCTTTACAAAAGCGCTCTGGTAGGTGGGGGGAACGTGGGGGGAACGAAAGCGCTTTTCAAAAGCGCTCTGGTAGGGGTGTTTAATGAGAGCGCTTTTTGTCAAAAGCGCTGGTATAGCCCAGGCTATGAGAGCGCTTTCCAGAAGCGCTTTAGTAGCCTTATTACTAAAATTAAAACCAAAAACACGCTTCTACTGTTTCTCACTTTCTCTCTTTCTTTTTCTCTCTGCACGCGAACCAGAAACCCCACCCCTCACCGTCGTCGGTCCTCCGTCAACCTTATCGGTCCTCCGTCCACCACCATCGCGCGAACTTCTTCTCCTCCGTCCACCACCATCGTTTCGTCTCCGTCTCTTCTCCTCTGGTAGCAACTTGCTTTGCGCCACCCAGGTATCACACTTCTCATAGCTTTTAACAAAACCCTAGATGTATCAATGTATCCTTGTGATTCTGAATTTGATGGAATGCTCTTTTCTTAAGGCCTTTGATATATATATATATATACATAATATTTCTGTTAGCAATTGCCTAGTTCCAGAAACGTGTGATTTTAGGTGATAGGGTTTGTTCCAGAAACTTCTAAGTGATAGGGTTTTGAGTTCTGTTGAACTGTGAAATGGTGGCTGTTGGATTGTTTGGGGTCTGCTTGTATGGTTTTCACAAAATATAAATTTAACCTCTTCTTATCTTTTGAGTTCTGTTCCATAGAGAGGCTCTTATTCTTAATTTGTGGTCTCCATTTATGTCCTTAGCCTCTTCTTATCTTAGTACAATTGAAATTGTGAGTCTCTTGTTATCTTAGTAGAATTGAAATTGTGAGTAAAGTTTCTTGACTGTTGTATAAGATAGTGGAGGAGGTGCAATATTTCTCTACCAATGATGATATATGTAGTGGATTTTGAGGCATGTCGGTATATACATACGTGTAAAGTTATATAACTAGCTAGTGGCATAACCGATGCCCATCATATATTTGGGCATAAAACTGAATATAAATTAAATGATATAAAAATGAATATATAATAGTATCAGTATGAACATAATTAAAAATGAAACATCTCATGAAACAGAGACCAGCACTAAAATCATACCATTCCCTCCATATGCCATAAAACTCACATTACAGACAGTTTTTCATTCATTAGAATTCACATGAAGTTATCCTACAATATTTCTTAATTTAGTGAAAAGGTAGTTACTACGAAGTTTCTAAGAAATAGCGCAGTTTCTAACTGTTACTACGAACTATTTGATGAATACATATCTGGAAGTTTGAGATGGACAATACTGCACCAAACAGTATTATGCATATATATAAACTATATAATATATAATATATATTATATATTATATACTTTTATTTATATATAATAACAACAACAATAACCCTAGCTAGTACATACATAGCTATATAGATTTTGGAATTTGATAAAATATATATTATATACTTTTATTTAACTGCATCATGAGCTATTCACCCATTCTTATTATAATCATACATTGAATTGAATTTCTTGTATAGGTCTGACTGGATTGATAACTTTGGATCTCTTTGGAGCTCGTATCATTGACTCTGGTACTACATATTTAGGAGTATGTACACACATCAAACTATTGTTGATTTCCTTTGTTCAATCGATTTTGTCTTGGTGGTTACTAACTTTGTGAATTTGCTATAGGGGTAACTTGTGTATAGTGAAAGTTTGATCGTTTCCCAGCCTAGTTCGACGTTTGGCGTTTTCTTGAGTTCGGTAATATCCGAGGTAAATTTCTTTCTCAAATTACTGGTATTATGATGAATTTGTCTGAAATTGTGTGATTATATATGTTACATTTTATTGCTTCGGATTCATTCCGTTTATACTTTACGTTTTGACAGAAACACATTAGTTTTATGTGTTTAGAGA
Organism: Vicia villosa; assembly: GCF_029867415.1. NCBI lineage: Eukaryota > Viridiplantae > Streptophyta > Magnoliopsida > Fabales > Fabaceae > Vicia > Vicia villosa. The sequence goes on along the minus strand of NC_081186.1, from coordinate 92,405,038 downwards.
GTTAATATAGGAGGTACTTACTAACTTTGTGAATTGAATTCGCCATAGGGGTTACTTGTGAAGAGTGGAAGTTTGACCGTTGTTGTTTAGCTTAATTAAGACATGGATAAGACATGGATGAATTCAAACCGATTGTCGAAAGAGTACGAGAAAGGGGTATGGGAATTTGTTGAGTTTGCGGTTGCGAACTCCAAAGACCCGCTTCGAATGCCGTGTCCTTGCTTGGGTTGCTGTTATGCCGGGGGTAAGGTTAACGGGAATCAGTTGGGATCTCATTTACTACGGTTTGGAATTGATAGAAGTTATACATGTTGGACAATGCATGGTGAGAAAAGTACCGGGAATGCTGGGTCGAGGTGTAATAGGAAGTATGCTTCAAACGACGATTGCACAGACACATACGATTGTGATCGTGTCGAAGAGATTGCAGAAGCGCTGGAAGAAGATCTAGCGGATTGTCCCAAAATGTTTGAGAGGTTGGTAAGCGATGCAGAGAAACCGTTGTATGATGGTTGTTCAAAATTCACAAGATTGTCTGCGGTGTTAAAGTTGTACAACTTAAAGGCGGACAATGGATGGTCGGATAAAAGTTTCACAGAGTTATTAGCCCTTATGAAAGATATGCTACCAGAGGATAATGTTCTTCCCAATCGAACGTATGAAGCCAAAAAGATGTTGTCTTCTATTGGAATGAGCTATGATAAGATACACGCATGTCCAAACGATTGCGTTTTGTTTCGAAACGAGTATGCAGCGTTGAATGAGTGTCCTAATTGTGGTGCCCCTCGATATAAGAAAAAGTTGTCTCCTGCTAAAGTCTTATGGTATTTTCCTATAATTCCGAGATTTAGACGCATGTATCGTAGTGAGACCGATTCAAGACACTTGACTTGGCATGCAGATGAAAGAATTATTGATGGAAAGTTGCGACATCCGGCAGACTCACCACAATGGAGTAAAGTTGATACTGAATATCCTGAATTTGGAAAAGAAGCAAGAAACCTTCGGTTGTCATTGTCTACTGATGGAATGAACCCGCATGGTATTCAAAGTATCTCGCATAGCACATGGCCTGTGATTCTTATGATTTATAACTTACCTCCGTGGCTATGTATGAAGCGTAAGTACATGATGTTATCTATGCTAATTTCTGGGCCTAAACAACCAGGGAATGACATAGACGTATACTTGGCACCCTTAATCGAAGATTTAAAGTTTTTGTGGGAGAGAGGTGTGGAGGTTTACGATGGGTATAGGAAAGAAAGTTTCAACTTGAGGGCGATGTTGTTTGGAACAATTAATGATTTTCCAGCATACGGAAATCTATCCGGGTACAGCAACAAGGGTCAAAAGGCGTGTCCTGTTTGTGAAGATGAAACCGATACGACACGATTGGCGCTTTGTCAGAAGAATGTCTTTCTCGGCCATCGTAGATTCTTAAATTCTAATCATCACTACCGTGGGTGGAGAAAAGCATTCAATGGAGAGGCCGAACATCGTACAGCCCCGCCTTTTTTGTCAGGTGATCAAATTTTTGAAAAGGTGAAAGATGTGAGCACTCAGTTTGGCAAGCCTTTTGCACATTCAATTGTCAAGGGTGGGTGGAAGAAGAAGTCAATTTTCTTTGAACTTCCATATTGGAATTCGTTGTACGTAAGACATTTCCTGGATGTTATGCATATTGAAAAAAATGTATTTGACAGCGTTATAGGTACGCTACTCAATATACAAGGAAAGTCTAAGGATGGCGTTAACATAAGGAATGACATGGTAAACATGGGGATGAGAACTGAATTGGGGCCCGTGACGAAAGGAAGACGAACGTAAAAGCTACATACTTAGTTTGGCCGGCAAGAGATATAGAGGGTGGAAAAGTTTTTTGACAAACACCTATCTTAAGGATAAAGATGGAAAATTTCTTGAAGATGCACCGGGACGGCCAACAAAGTATGCGACCTTCATTGATGAAGCAGATTGGGCTGAGTTTGTAAAGCAAAGAGATGAAGCTTTTCAGAAAAAGAGTGCCACGAATAGGGAGAGAGCATCCAAACCCGCGTATCCATACAAAAAAGGGCGTTTGGGATATGCACGCTTAGAGGATAAAATTGTAAGTAAATAGAAATTCGATTTAATTAATTGTCTACATGTGCATGTTTTAATTGACGATTTTATCGTTTGTGTCAATGCATAGTTGGAGGAGACTAAAAGTGAGGAAGCTTCACTTCCTGTACATGTGTTGTGGAAGGAAGCTCGTGTGGGCAAGAATCACGCTGTCGATCCCGATGTTCAGAGAGTTTTTACTGAATGTGTAAGTATAATACTGTGTCTTTAATTAAATCAAATGTTTTTTAATATATAAATGACTTTTTATCTCCACTAATAATTATTTAAATGTAAATGAATTACAGGAGACCTTGTCGCAATCGGCATCCACCGGTGAGGAGAGCGTACTTAGTAGAGTACTAGATGCTCCCGAGTATCCCGGTCGGGTGAGGGGTAAGGGTCATGGTGTGACTCCAACCTCTTTTTATAAGAGTTCTAGGAGAAGATCAAATCTTACCAATGAAGAAGTGTTGCAAAAGTTGCAGGAATTGCAAGCACAGGTCTCTGAATTGCAAAGAGATAAAGATATGTATATGAGAGAAAAGTGCAACACTTCATCGGTGAGAGAAACTAGTGATAAGGCTAGTATCAACTATCAAAAGAAATTTCCCGAGGTAATTATAAGTTTTTTTCCTTACAAACTGTTCTATTTTATTAATGATAATGACTTTATATTTACTTTTGGTTTAGGGCATTTCATCTTGCCAACTATACTTATCGGAACCGAATTATCGACTAGTTGGCAAGGGAAAAGTGCACAACACTTCGGGAGATTTACTTCACCACAGACCGCTCCCGGATGGACACCTGAAAGTATCGGTGGATGTTGTATTAGATCGTGATGCGATTCTACCGGTACCTGACATGGTCTCAGAGACGACATTGCTGCGAGATGCAATAGGATCGTTTGTTGCATGGCCCTCGGAGCTCATTACCATTAGTGATGAGGTAAATTGAAAACGATTATGAATCATTTAGTTTTCGAATGTCAATTCTAAACCGTTTATTAATTATGTTTTACATTTTATTTTTAGACTGCTCCTATAAAACCCGCAATTAAGGGTAAAGGGATTTTACAGGAGGAGGAGTCTGTTGCATCGCTAAAAGAGGTACATTTAAAGTGTTAATATATAATCTGAATCAAAATATGCATGATTTTATATTTTACCTAACTTATATGATTTTTAGGCATCCGCTCGGGAGTCACAACAAGTGACGCAGCAGGTTCGTAGCGTACCACCCAGTGGTCCTCCGAAGCAAGCGGCAAGAAAAGGCGGTGCTTTTGTGCCTCGATACCGGGCGACACTCGCAACAATGGTTGATATGTCCGATATGAAGGATGGTGCTTTACGGGAAATCGATATGGATGAAAGTGTCTTCGGTATTGAGTTCAAGTCACATATTACAATTGACGACTTGCAAGAGATTTTTAACCAGGATCAACTAGGCGTCAGTAATATGCAATCATACATCCGGTAATATTCACTCATCCGATATATTATTTAATTAGTCCCACAATATAATTTATTTACACTTTTCAATGAAAAGAATCTAATGTTTATTATGTTTTTATTTAAGGTTGTTGTATGACAGAGTGTTGCGCGGGACTGCATTGTCTAACAGATTCCGGTTCGTGTCTTCCGCCCATTGCAGCGGAATGGAAATTGTTTCGGATCCGGAATCTGTTAGACAGCGCTTAGTCGATAGATTCATGTCCACCGGCAATACAGAATGTCTGCATCTTTGGGCGTATAATACCCGACCAGTAGGGTTAGTTTCTCATTCTTTATTCATCTAATCTCTGTTTCTTTAGTGTATAGCAATATTTTCATATAACCTATTGTTTTAATTTATAGAGCACACTGGTTGCTGCTTGCTATCAACCCGATAAGGGAAGTCGTGTATTATCTGAATTCGGTAAAGGGTGAATGGACCAATTATCCGGCCATGAAGGAAATCGTTGATTTGTAAGTGGGATCGTTCTAAATATATATTCGTGTATATTTATATATTTACTTATTTGTGGGATTGATCTAAACATATGCTTTTATATATTTGTTAATTAGATCAATACAAGTATTCCGTAGTCAACGGGACGCACAGGTATCCCGGACTAAATCAAACAACATCACCTGGATCGAAGTGCAGGTACATTACTTTTCACAAATTTGCTTATAATATTTATGCTACTTGGTAAAACAAGACAACTTATATAGAATCTTATTTGTTTTTCTATGTAGTGTCCGCTACAGCGTAACAGTTCAGACTGCGGATACTTTGTATTGAGGTTTATGAAAGAAATCATTCAGGCGAATCAATTAGAGATTCCTCCCACGGTATAAAGTTATAACTTAAGATAATTTCATATAATTTATTACATTTACCTAAATATATTATTCATATTATGTTTTTGTTTTATAGTACCTTGACGAATTCCGTGCTGCTGGGTACTCGAAGCTAAAGTTAGAAGAAATCAAAGAGGAATTGTGTCAATTTTATATTAAGCAATTTTTCATGCAGATTTGAACTATAATATTGTTGATTTTGTAATGATGTATATATATAATTTTGTAATGATGTATATATATAATTTTGGATATTATAATGGTATATATTAGTATATATATTGTCTTACTGATGGCTGAAATAATATAGTCGAAAATATATTACAGGTCGAAAATATATTACAGGTCGAAAATATTACAGGTCGAAAACATTACAGGTCGACTGGGAGGATTAAATTATAGGCTGCACATAAAAATACCTCATTTAGCAACTACAGCGCTTCTAAAAAGCGCTCTTAAAGGTCCACATACTAGAGCGCTTCTTAGTAAAAGCGCTGGCAAAGACCAGTAAAAAAGCAAAAAAAACTAAAAAATTACGCAGCATACAAAAGCGCTTTGGGAAAAGCGCTCTGGTAGGCCCCCCTATGAGAGCGCTTTGTCTGGAAAAAGCGCTCTCATAGGGGGGCCTACCAGAGCGCTTTTCCAAAAGCGCTTTTGTATGCTGCGTAATTTTTTAATTTTTTTTGCTTTTTTACTGGTCTTTGCCAGCGCTTTTACTAAGAAGCGCTCTTAAAGGGGGGTCTACCAGAGCGCTTTTTCCAGGAAAGCGCTCTTATAGGGGGTCCTACCAGAGCGCTTTTTCCAGGAAAGCGCTCTTAAAGGGGGGGTCTACCAGAGCGCTTTTAAAAGCGCTTTCGTAGCCTACGCCAGCGCTGGCTTTGGCAGCGCTTTAAAGCGCTGTTAAAGGCCAAAAAAAGCGCTGTGAAAGCCCTTGTACGGCGTAGTGGTAAAATGTTCCAGACATGAAAATTACAGGACACAGAAGAAATATTAACTGCTCTAAACCACTTCCAAGAGGATAACACTATCGCACTGACACATTCGTCAAAACTAAACGTGCAGCCCCTAAACACTATGGCATTCCTCATAATCCAAAAATTCCAAACAACCGCCATCCAAATAATCCCTACAGTTAATCTTTCGTCTAAAACCTTAATTTTGTCGAAGAAAGCAAGATAATTTCTCAACTCAAGGTTTGATAACGAAATCGACGTACCTATCCAAACTCCAATTTTCTCCCACACCTTCTCCAAAACAGGACACCCAACAAACAAATGATTGGAGTCCTCTTCAGCACTAGAGCAAAACACACAGCAGCAGTCAGAAGGAGTGATCAAAATCCTCTTCTTCTTCAGTTGATGTCGCGTCGGATTTCTGTCCAAAATTAGCCTCCAAACAAAAATTTTCACCTTGGATGGAGCCTTCAAGTTCCACAAAAAATTTAGCTTTGTTGCTACAGCTGAATCCACACCCTGCTCAGCCCCTCTTTTCTTGATTTCTTTCGCACAGGAGCTGACCGTAAACCCTCCATACTTGTCCGGTTCCCACTCGAACGAATCTTCCTCGTTCTGCACCATAGGAACATTAACCAGCAACCCAAGCAGCATCTGAATAAGAAAAAACTCCTCTTCTTCTTCTCCATAAAACCAATTTTGCACGTCCCATAACCACTCCCCATCCCGCCAATGACCCGCTTCCGAAACAGACATAAACGGCCTAGCTGCGATAACATAAAGTTCAGGAAAAGCCTCTGCCAGAGCTTGATCACCCACCCATCTACTGAACCAAAAAGCTGTTTTTTCACCGTTCTTCACATTGCAAGAGACAGCATCCGAAACTGACAGCCCATTCGAACCGGTGCAATCATTAATTGCCATAAGATCTCGCCACCAAATCGAATCCCTCTTTTGAATCAAGCTGTTATCGTTCCCGAACATTTTCAATTCCGGGATAGCATACCTATGATTCAACAAGGCACTCCAAACCGCATTTTTATCAACTATTATCCTCCACTTCCACTTCATCAAAAGAGATATATTCATATTCTCGATATCCCTAATGCCGAGCCCTCCATCTTCTTTGTTCTTGCAAATTTGTTTCCAGCTTACCCAACTAATACCTCTTTCACCTTCCACACCCCTCCACAGAAAGTTTCTTTGAATCCCAATAAGCTCCTTAATCACCTTTCTAGGCGCCCTGTAGAAAGACAGAGAATACAACGGAATTGCATTCAAAACCGAATTAATCAAAACCACCCTTCCTCCAATAGATAAGAATCTCCCTCGCCATTTGTCTAGTCTATTTCTCACATTCTTCACAACCTCCTTCCACATTCCACTCTTCCGAGGACTACCTCCCACCATAATCCCTAAAAACTTGAAAGGAAAAGCCCCTATACCACACCTCAGAAAAGACGAAGCCATCTGAAGATTATCCTCTTCAATGTTTAAACCAAAAACATTGCTTTTACAGAAATTTACTTTAAGGCCAGACATTAGCTCGAACCCACGCAAAATCGCTTTCAAGGACCATAAGTTATGGTTCACTCCTTCCCCAATAACAATAGTATCATCCGCGAACTGAAGAATATTCACTTCACAGTCAGTGCCACACTGAAATCCCTTGTACTCTCCCAACTCTACTGCTTTTTCCATTAGACGCGTCAATCCCTCCATGACAATCACAAACAGGAGCGGTGATAAAGGGTCACCCTGACGCAGCCCACGTTCCACCTTGAAGTCTCTCGTACAACCACCATTGACCACCACCGCCATGCTACTCTTGAACACTGTTGCTCCAATCCAATTCATCCACAATTCTCCAAAGCCCATTTTTCTCATCACATACTTTAAATAGCTCCAATTGACACAATCATAAGCTTTTTCGTAGTCGACTTTCAAAATCAAACAGCTTCTTTTTTCCCTTTTTGCCATATCAATAATCTCGTTGACTACCAAAACCCCATCCAGAATGTTTCTATTACGAATGAACGCCGACTGTTTTTGAGAAATCAGCCCCTCTATTACTTCTTTCAGTCTTCCCGCCAGAATTTTCGAAAGAATTTTATGCAAGCTTCCCACGAGACAGATGGGTCTGTACTCGTTCAGAGATTGCGGATTAAAGACTTTCGGAATCAGAGCTATAAACGAGGCAGTGTTGGCTTTTAACAAAGTTTGGTTCGTATGAAAATCAGACACGAACTTCGTAACATCCTCTTTGATCAAATCCCAAAACGCTTTGAAGAATTCCAACGTAAATCCATCCGGCCCCGGTGTCTTGCTTCCCTCACAGCTCCAAACCGCAGATTTTACTTCCTCTAACGTAAAAGGACGTTCAAGCTTAGCCTCTTCTCCTGCTGCCAGAGAATTGAAATGCAAACCACCAGGAACAGGTCTGTTCCCACAAGGCTCCTTGAAAAATTCCATGAAGTGATGCCAAGTATTCAATTTTACCTCCGCCGCACTCTGCATCAAACCATCTTCCTCCCTAATGAAACTAATAAAATTCCTCCGACTTCTGCTCTTTAAGGATCTGTGAAAGAACCTAGTGTTTAAATCACCTTCTTTAAGCCAAGACTGACCGGATTTCAGACGCAACATGCTCTCCTTCAGAATTAGATGCTTCCAGATTTGCTCACTTTTCAGACGTCTCTCTTCTACCGTTGATTCAACCTCGATACCATCCATAAAGATCAAGCTTTGGTCCAGGATGTATTGATCATCTATATTTTCCTCAACCTTTAGGTCAATCCATCCAAACGTTTCTTTGTTCCAAACCTTCAGCTTAGCTTTAATGCGCTTCAGCTTTTCATACAAGCAGAAATCTCCTCTACCATTTACTTTTAAGAGACTCTACTCCTTGTTGACAAAGCTAACAAACTCGGCATGCTCGAACCAGCTATTATTGAAACGGAAGGGTTTGGGACCCCAATCAACCTCTCCCCCTCTCACCCAAACTGGACAGTGATCAGACAACACTCTTTTCCCCACAGTTTGATTGGCTAACTTCCATTCCAAGATGAGCTTATCAGAAAACAACCATCTGTCCAATCTACTCATTGCTATTCCATTCCCACTGAACCAAGTGAATCTGTTCCCAACACAGGGCAGATCAATTAACTCCATCTCTTCCATAAAATTACAGAATTCTGCCATGTCTCTAGTTTTTACTCCTTTGCTTTTTCCCATCCTTTCCTCCTCATTTGCCACAATGTTGAAATCACCTCCTATACACCATTCTTCCCCTACAGACAATTCCTCTTACGCGTAATTGCTTTCCACATTTCTCTTCTATCTGCTGAGTTGCACGAGGCGTAAATGTTGATAAAATTAATGCACAAGCCTTTGTAAACAGCTTTAATACCCACAAACCCGTTTCCTTTGCAACTCGAAACAGGTTCCATCATGTTCTTCCTCCAAAGAATAACTGAACCGCCTGAAGCTCCCACCGAATCCAAATGCGTCCATTCCACATCTGCAGCTCCCCAAAACTCCTCCGCCATCTTCGAATTAAAAAGAGATAGTTTAGTTTCCTGGAGGAAACAAACATCGACATTGCCAGACTGATTCATAAAACCTATTCGTTTTCTCTTCACCACGCTACCCCCTCCTCTTATATTATGGGTGACAATAATCATGGCAACTTAGTCGAATCTGCCTTCCTAACACCAAACCCTTCATTGTCCCTGTTCTCCATGTCTTCAATTTGTTTCTGCATGAATTCATCTTCACCTTCACAGACCAAACCTAATCTGAGGATCGAGTTCTTCAGAATTTTCCCCACATTAGATTCGTTGCGAAGCCTTAAATTACTCTGTGCGATATCAGAGTCGGACATCGATTCGCAGCACAGAATGGCGCCTCCAGAATAGATATCATCTTCGTCTCCCTTCTTCATTCGATCTTCGCCACTTGAAGAAAAAGCCTCAGACACCGATTTATGAGTCATCTTCCCAGAACCTCCTTGATTAACCTTAGGTAGATATTTTGGATTAAGGCACGCGAAGTAAGAGTTACTAACCTCCACCTTTTCCCCCAAGTCCTTCACCGATTTGGATTTTCTAGGCTTGGGCCTTAAAAGTTTGGATTTAAGACATTCTTCATCAAAAGACAACAATAACTGGTTTGGGCCCGAAAAGAGGTCTGGCCCAACTTGGGGATTCGGTTTACCACTAGCACCCACCAAAGAACCTTTATTCAAAATAGGTTCAATCCTAGTACTGACAAAATAACCCTTTTCCTGCTTCAGCCCCACACAACACGGTTCCAAAACAGCTTTTTGCTTAGTCACAATCAAACCTTTCATGTTCTCTGCCGCCACTCCTGGGTTTCCTTGGGAACAGCTATTCTCGATACTATCGTCAATACTTCCTCCCCCCTTTTCCTCCCCGACCGCCGGAGACCCTTCTTCCTCAGGCGTATCCCGGTTAGACTCCGGCACTAACTCATCAGCACTTCCAACATCATCCTCCGAATCATTAACCGATTCGTCAGAAGAAAGATCCGAGTTCCTTTCGTCCATTCGATTAGAACTACCAGACAAAGAGAACCCCCCACCCTGAACGTCTTCTACCATGATGATGGCGAAGACGTTGTTACCAATCTGGACCTTGACCTCTTCTCTGATAAACGAAGGCTTATGCGTACGAATCAGCAGCCTTGCAACGTCCATTCTTTCCTTGTTAGCTGTTATTGCATCCTCGCGAATGAGCGTTCCCACAGACGCTGAAATGACCTCAAAGAAATCCTTGCACCAAGCTTGGCATGGTACCCCAAACACCTTAATCCAAGACAATCTCTCACGATCAACGTCTGTTGGACACCATCTTCTGATCTCCAAGAACCATTTATCCAACCATTCTTTTTCTTCCTTCACCATTTTTTCCAACACCCCCACCTCAGCGTCCTCAGAATCCTCAAGCAAGCACAAATTAACACCCATTGCAGTTACTTTCACTGAAAAGAAACCTTCCGCTAAGAACGTGTCTTGAAGCGAGTACGTAGAACCGGGTGAAACAACTTTCCCCACAAAAGATTTCTTCAGCCTCTGAAGTTGGTTACCTTCCACTGTAAAATCTAAGCATTTACAGGAGGCTTCTCCTTTCGTCACCTCAGCAAAGGTGGCTCCCCAAACATGCCGATTACCATAATCTTTCTTCACCTTACCGGCCACCGCAGCTTCTCTGATCCTTCCACTAAAACGTTCTTTCCTACCTTCGCTTCTGGCTTGGATTGCTCCTCTTCCAAACTTAGGAATATTCGCAAAAATTTTCTTTCCATCAAGGAAGACGTTATCGAGCTTTGTCTCCAGCATCTTCTCATCAGTAACATCGAAGTATCTAACAAAACCATATCTTTTTCCCAATCGAGATCTTTTATTCGGAATAAAAACCTCATCAATGTCCCCAAACCTTTAAATTCATGATACAGGTCCCTAGCCTCCCAACAGTCCGCAAACTCCGTTATGTAAAAAGACGTAGTTTTCCTGCATTCAACCACACCTCCGGCCGTTCCTTTCTTCTCCCAACTTCCTCTCCTCCCTCCTACATGCTTCTTTGTTACCGTCTTCCACATGCCGAAGAAAAGACACACAAGAACCTACCACTAAGCTGCTAAACTTGAGTAATCCCAAGACTAAGGCCCCTAACCCTAAGGTTAGGAGTTTAAGCCAAAAATCCCAGAAACTCAACAAGCATTAGCAGATTTTCATTACAGAAGAGAGAATTTGCATATGAACTAATGTGTAACATTAAAGAGTTTGCATTATTATCACACACAAGTGTGAGGGAACGAAGCATTAAACAAAATTGTTAGACGGCCTAATTAGTAGTAATTAAACACTCTAAGATGCTAGATCCAACTTGTTATACATAGAATTTATATTCTAAGAAGTATGATAAAATCATGAACTATATATTACTTCAGGCTGTTCACATTTAGATGGATAAGAAATATCGGGTGCAGATACCGTGCATAGATAAAAGTCTATGCACCATGCATAGATTATTATGGACTATTGGATTATTGGATCAAATTCTAGACATCAATTGTTATTACTCAATACTCAATACTCATCACTCAATACTCAATACTGGATTAAAAATATGATCCAATGACTTATGTAGGCTTATGCATGGTGCATAAGTAAAATCCTTATGCATATTAGCCAAAGCCAGAAATATCATTATTTATGTTTATAACTCTAGCAATTATTAAATTTGATTTTATAAACAAACTTATTATATTTTTTCTTTAGTTAATTGTAATATATATTAAACCTGTTTATATGATAGTTAATTATACAATATTCAAAAATCATGCAAATTAAAAAAAACTCTTTATATCATAATTCTGATTTTATAATAAATATTAAAAAATTATAAGAGAAATTTATGACATATACATATAAAACTATATTTAAACAGCGAAGCATTTAAATAAAAATTAAAGTAAAAACATGCAAATTACTAACTAACAAATTTGTTAGATAATTTAACTTATACTACAAACATGCAAATTATCAAAACAGATACCACAATTAAAAAATATCAAGTTATTAATTTATCTAAACAACTACCACAACTCAAAATATATAAATTATATTAAATTTCAGAATGTGAACTAAAAAAAAAAAGCTCATTAGTGACGTGAGTTTCACACCACAACAAGAAAAATCACGTCACAAATTGATATTTGCGACGTGGCTGATTAAGTCGCAGGAGAGCAAGTGACAACTAAGTTGTGACGTGGTTTTCATGTCACTAATTAGTGAAGTGAAAATCACGTCGCAAAAAGTTGCAACCTTGCCACGTGATATTCACGTCGCAAAAAACCAACGGTAACATCATTTAAGCAGTCTGCCTGCAAAGTCTGCCACCAATCACTTCACGAAAATTGTAATTTTCCCTCTTAAAGTTTGTGACGTGTTTAACACGTCACAGTTAATTTTTTGAAATTTTGAATCTTCACCATGTGAATGTTACATCATTTATTATACTTTACTTTTACTTTTTGGTAGTGACGTGTTTCCCACGTCACAACTTCTTTTTTAAAAACAACGTCTTAGTGGTGTGATTATCACGTCGCAATGCCAATTTTTTAACATGTGATAATCAAGTCACAAAAACACTTTGCAGGGGAGCTTTATTCTTGTAGAGATTACCTTATTACTGATTGAATCAATGTTGAGCTGAAACATTTGAAATGAAGAAGAATTAATTTTCACTACTATAAAATATACTTTTTGTAATATATTATTACCACGCCTATTCAATTAACCGAAGTAATAGATGAAATTTATGCGCCTGCTGATAAGTGCCAATTTGTAGTGCTTTTGTATATATAATTTTGTGGCACTTATCGTGTTTTTGTGTAAATTTTGTTGAATAATCTCACGTTTTGTGTGTAAATACGTTTAGTTTATTTATACTCATGTTTTGATTCATTTATGTACCATTTAATAGTTTTCTATTCATTTTGTAGGTATTGAGGCGTATTTTGAGCATGAAGAATAAAGTGTCGAAGACACGACTTCAAACACGCGATTTTGAGCAACGAAATCAATTCATCAAAGAATAAGGATCAAAATAAGGATTATAAAAATCATCAATTTGGTTTCCATTTTGTCATTGTTAGATAGAGCATTGAATAAGCTTTCCAACGCTTCGAACCGGGTTACGGTTCTCAAGTTATGGCCGAAATAGTGCAGGAATTTTTGCTGTTTCTGGTGTGTTCCGCTGGGCGAAGCCGTTTAGCCGCCGGGCGAAGTGGTGCTGAAAGAAACACCTTTTAAGGGCAAAAAACATAATTTTTAGGTTATGGTTTTGGGGTATTTGTTCCCAACTCCATCAACCTTCATTTTTTTTGGTAGAGAGAGGCTTAAAAACATCAAATGGGGTTGCATCTTGATGATCGGAGGTCGAATTTCTCATCGATTGGTGTTGACAAACCAAGAAATGTTTTGTTGTTGTTCTTCTTCTCTTCTCTTTCTATACTCTATTTTGTTGGGTATGTTTGTATATTTACTTTGAACATATGTATATGTATTAATCATGGTGTTGTAAAATATATGCTTAACAAATCAATTTTGTGCTTTCCTTGATCTTTTAGCATTTATGTTTGGATTTGTGTTGTTGTAGAGATAAACTTCACAAATCTTGATTAGGGGAGGAAATCTATTAGTTTCTAGATTCTAGATATAGATTTAGAGCTAATAATCACGTGGGTATCGAAGCTTAATGTTTCTGTGTTGTTTGAGTCGGTTGAGAGATCATCGTCAAGAGTAATACAATTGTTCTCTCAGCTCAGTGTTGCAGAGATGGACACTGTTGTGAGCGATATGTGATGATTTCGATGAGTATTGTATGTTGAGTGCGACTTATCGATATGTTTAAGTTTATTTTGAGTAGTGTAAATTCATGCTTGATAGTTTCTCCTCTCCAAAGAATGTATTATTTCCTGTTCATATGTTTAATTCTTACACTTACTTATTACCAATTCGATCCAAACTCATAACTGTGAAAACTGTTGAACGACATTCAATGCACTAGTCCCTGTGGAGACGATAATTTCCCGGATAAATGCTTCCAAAACTTTTTTTGCTTGTCGCTTTACCGCTCGAACACCTGCATTTTTTCTATTTTATTAAAAGATTTTTTACTACGGTCCTTAATAACAACCGTGGTGAAAAGAAGGAAGGCGTCACTTTTAACCATGATTAGAATTTCAATTGCGGTGATAAGTGGCGTCAGGTCATAGGTTCAAATTTTAGCACCATCATTTTTGGTTTTGACTTATTTTTAAGACACTTTTAACCACGCTGTGAAAAGTGGCGTCTGATCATGAGTTCGATCTTAACACTAATATTTTTTATTTTTTACTTATTTTTAAGTCACTATTCACCTTGGTTGGAATTCCAACCGTGGTGAAAAGAGGCACCTTTATTTTATTTTAAAGATATATAACATTCTTAGTTCATTCACTTTTTCTCTAGACGTACTTAGACAAACTTCATCTTCTGTCTCCAAACTTCTTCCATTTATGAAACATTATTCCTCCACTAAACCAAACATGAAAACATCATTCCTTCCACAAACGAAACTAAAAAAATATTTCTTCCATTAACGAGTGTTCAAATTCCAGCATGTCTTCTCCAAACTAAATGAATCATGGAAAGCATGGATTCAACTTAGCAACATTAACTGTTGTTGTTGTTGTTGTTGTTGTTGTTGTTGTGTCTGTTAAAATGTTCTTGTTTAACGATTCTTTTTATTTATTTTGTTGATGTTGTTGTTATTTGTTGTTGTTATTGTCGTTGTTGTTCTTTTTTTAACAATTTGAATCTTCTCCCCCATGTGAATATTACAACATTTATTGTTTTTTTATTTTTACTTTTTGGTAGTGACATATTTCCAACGTCGTAAATTTTTTTCTTCAGAAATCAACGTCTGACTCCTAGAGACTTTACGTTATTTATATTATTTAAAGGTAGTGACGTTATTATCATGTCGTAACAGCCAGTTTTTTGACACGTGATAATCATGTCAAAAAAACACTTCTCATGGGAGCTTTATTCTTGTAGTGATTGCCTTATTATTGATTAAATCAATGTTGAGCTGAAACTTTTGAAATGAAGATATTGGTTGAGCCAAATTGTAAAATCATGTTGAAATGAAGCAGTGAAGGATTAATTTTCACTACTATAAAATATACTTTTTGTAATATATTATTACCACGCCTATTCAATCAACCGAAATAATAGGTAAAATTTATGCGCCTGCATTTTTTTTCTATGTTATTAAAAGACTTTTTACTATGGTCCTTAATAACAATGCAATCGTTATGAAAAGTAGAAAGGCATCACTTTTAACCACGATTAGAATTTCAACTGTGGTGATAAGTGGTGTCTGGTCATGGGTTCAAATTCTAGCACTAGCATTTTTTATTTTGACTTATTTTTAAGCCACTTTTAACCACGCTGTGAAAAGTGGCGTCTTATTATGGGTTCGATCTCAACACCAATATTTTTTATTTTTTACTTATTTTTAAGTCATTATTCACCATGGTTGGAATTCCAACAGTGGTGAAAAGGGGCACATTCATTTTATTTTAAAGATATATAACACTCTTAGTTTATTCACTTTTTCCCGAGACGTACTTAGACAAACTTCATCTTCTGCCTCCAAATTTCTTCCATTTACGAAAC